>NC_134353.1:893185324-893212824 GCF_048569485.1 Anomaloglossus baeobatrachus | reverse complement strand
TCCAAAATTGTCGTTACAATGACAGTGTCATTACAGTGACAACCGTCGGCCTGGGCCCCCCCCACGGATTGGCCGCTCAGCCCGGACTTGCCCCCCCGCATGAATTGGCCGCTCGGCCAGGCCCTGTGCCCCTCACGCATTGGACGCTCACCCTGGGCCCCCCTCCCCCCCACGCATTCCTAGAACCCACACAGAGCCCCGACTCCCAGGTGACTGCTGCAGCCCCGGAAGCCCACACCGGCAGGACTAAGTGGAAAAAAGGCTGAATGTGTTAAACCACTAGCTTACCCCGGCTCCCGGCACACGTGTGCCAGAGGCGGCGTAGGCTGGTAACTATAGAAACCGCTTTCCTTAGTTACCCAATGTAACTAGCTTACCCCGGCACACGTCAGCACTGTCGCTTTTAGTACTTACCTTTTCTCAACTTTGTCAGATCCGGCGCGATCCCGTGCACTGTGTACACTACAGTGACCGCGCAACAACCTCCGATCACGTGTTGTCATGTGACCAGGAAGTTGCGGCGCTGCCAGTGTACTGTACACAGTGTACGGGAGCGCACCGGATGTGGGAAATCACTAGCTTACCCCGGCTCCCAGCACACGTGTGCCAAAGCCGGCGTAGGCTGGTAACCATAGTACACATCGGGTAACTATAGAAACCACTTTGCATAGTTACCTGAGCCACGCCCCCGCACGAATTAGCCGCTCGGCCAGGCCTCGCCCCTGCACGCATTAGCCGTTCAGCCAGACCCCGCCCCCTGCATGAATTAAACGTTTGTCCTGGCACCGCCCCCCTCACGCATTGGACGCTCGTCCTGGCCCTGCCCCACAGCACACATTCCCCGAAGGCTCCCAGGTGACTGCTGCACCCCTGGAAGCCCACACCAGCTGAGACATATTGTTGCGTTGCTGGGATCGTGTCTGAGCCAGCGTATGCTGGTAAACATGGTACACATCCAGGTAACGATGGAAACCACTTTTCTTACTTACCCAATTGTGTACCATGGTTACCAGTGTATGCCGGCTCCATGCCCATTAAGATCGTTGCTCTCCCGCTGTTAAACACGCCGATGCGTGCTGCACAGCAGGAGACCAACAAACAAAAAATTAATCAGCACTGTCGCTTTGAATAGTTACCCGATGTGTACCATGGTTACTAGCTTACCCCGACTCACGGCACATGTGTGCCGGAGCCGGTGTACACTGTTAACCAGTGTATACATTAGGTAACCCATCCAATCCATTTATTACATTATTATTCAATCTGCTAACCTACATACACGTTCTAGACTATATAATATAATATAAAAATAATTTTTTTTATTGTAGTTAAAATAAATAAAAATATTACAATAGGTTAAAGGGGGGGGGGATCTGAACAAATCCTGGAGGGAATGTGTTTGATACAGGCCTGATCTTCTTTGTCTCCGCAGACATGTTGCATGGGATGTATAAAGCTAGTCTTGACTATTCCTTGTTCTTTTGTACAGGTCTGACGGCTGTCGGTGGGCTCGCGCTGATGGGTGGTAGTTACCTCCCCTCCAACACCCCTCAGGTCCTGGCTGTGCTGGCAGCATTCGTGTCTTCTGTGAACATTGCAGGTAATGGGATACTCCTCCCCGGGAGGAATATAATGTGCATATGAGTCACGTGGGCAGTGAACATAACGCTGCTCATCTTTGCTACACCATCATTCCAACGATCTGTTTTTGTATTGAAGAATGGGTTTCCCTGGCTTTGAGGTCTACCCAGCATCTTCCTAATCGTTACCTCAAGTCTTCACCTTGTACTGTAGGGCTCGGGATATACGGCCACTTCACTTGTCATGAGCGTGGCAATGATTGGTACTGTGGTTGTGTTGTCGCTCGTGTTATGTTTTTTGCCCAGCTCTATAAAGGTTGTGCAACATGGAGCACAATTTTTGAGACTTTGTCATGTGTGCAAGATAACCTCACTGCTCCAAGACCAGGGGTGACAAACTCAAGCCCTCAAGGCCCACCAGCAGTATGTGTTTTCAGGATTTCCTTAGTGTTGCACAGGTATTGGAATCATTAACTCTGCAGGTGATTAAATTATCACCTCTGCAATACTAAGGAAATGCTGCAAACAGGCACTGCTGGTGGGCCGTAAGGACTGGAGTTGTGCACCTGTGCAATAGACATACAAGGCACAGCAAGTGATTGCTTGTAGGAGGGGGGAATGAATTACAGATGCCTCACAACCCCGACTACATTTTGTTCGGATTGCAATCTGTAGTGATCTTGGCCTTTTTAAAGGGAATTTGTCAGCTAATTAATTCATCCACCAGCAAAATGAGTTGAAGAATGGCTATGTTTATAATTTTACCCAGAAAATGCTGTTGCTTTTCAGAGAAAATGTACTTTAAAATATGGCTGGAGATGATGTCAGTGGGATTACCAGTCAAAGACATTCCTGCAGTCTCATGTTTACCTCAAATAACAGGTCTCCAAATACATACAGGGAGCAAAGTGTCAGTGTAGGTGGGCGAGAAGCCAGCGGGCGCAGGGAGAAGCCAGCGGGTGCAGGGAGAAGCCACTGCAGACACATCGCTGACTAATCTTCCTACTCGCCCTGTCCCCGGCTGTTGCTATACACACAGTATGTTTTCCGAGTAAAATATACATGTGTGCAACAACAGAGCCGGGCTTTGATTCTTGCTGCCCGGGCTTCAGGCAACATTAATCATCTGAAAGCTGTGCTAAAGGGAACCCATGACTATAGAAAAAGACATGACCCGTACATCCAAAAATCATACACTACTACAAAGCCGCTAGGCAGAAGTGTACAAAACTGAACATAAGGTCCTTAGCTTAATGTTCTGATCAGACTGTGTGAAGCCCACTGTCACGTCACGGTGAACCATTGTGTCCTAACCAAAAAGGTGTGGCACCATGAGGCAACTGCCAAATCGACAGCGTTACCAGTAGGGGGAGCGACCCAGCGCCTGATTTATTACACCACTATTGGCCTCGAATAAAAAGATCATTGTGACCATTTTTATATGAATAGCTGGTGTGTAACATATCTCTCAAGGGCTGTGCCATGATATTGCCTGTTTGGCCTGGTCCAGATTGCCGTATTTCACGGTCCATATATAGACCGCAATGCACAGACTGTACAAGGTCTCCCTGCCTGAACTTATGGCCTCCTGGGGCCTTTTCACATTGCGTTCTGATCTCCGTTCAGTGGTCCCGTCGGGCCCTCCGTCCGAACTCCCCCTGCAAAACTAGTTTTGGTCTCTGTTGTGTACCATTTTCGGCAGTATACGCTTTCTGGAGGCGGACACTGAGACGCAGTCTACTACATCTGGGTGTGCGCCTCCAATAGGTGTACACTATAATTGAACGAGTACCTAACTATTCGCCCTCGCTATACTCATAACAAGTATTGTCTAATGCTTGCGTATTCATTCCGAATAGCGTGTGCAATGCAAGTCAATGGGGAAAATCTCGCAAAGTAACAAGTAACCTGAATGCCGTACTTTTCCTGCGAGTAGTGAATAGTGCGGACTTCAGGCTACTTGTTACTTCGCGTTTTTCCCCATTGTCTTGCATTGCACATGCTAGTCAGAATGAATACTCGAGCATTAGACAGTACTCGTTATGAGTATAACAAGTACGAATAGTTAGATACTCGCTCTACTCTAGTGTACACTCCCGAAAATGGTGCACCATTATAGTCGGAGGTCCCATCGGCAGATACGTCCGAAACCCTTTCGGATGGAAACCCTTACAGGACCCACTGAACAAGGAGAGGAGCGCAGTGTGAAAAGAGCATAAGTATATATATATATATATAATATATATATATAATATATATATATAATATATATATATATGTGTATATATATATATGTGTATATATATATATGTGTATATATATATATGTATATATATATATATATGTATGTATATATATATATATATATGTATATATATATATATATGTATGTATATATATATATATATATATATATATATATATATATATATATATATATATATATATATTATATTATATATAATATAGAAAGACTGTCAGTCAGTGCAGTTTTAAGAAAGAATAAAATGTGTGTTTTGAGGGTGTGCATGACATTTGGGCTGTCTTGATGATGTGGTGATGAGTGAGCACTAAAGAGGAAGCTGGACAAGAAGCTGTGTCCGATCTTGACCGGGTGAATATTGATCCAGAATGTCAGCACCCTCTGTAGATTTGTAACAGCCACTAAGTATCCGCTGGTGGTCACAGGCGGCTATAGACCGTTTCCATACATGAATGTATAATTGTGAACTTGATGGACCTACGTCTCTTTTTCAACCTATGTTACTATGAATTATTGCACTTTTGGGGGAGGCAATACATTATACATGGGGATCATTTTGCGCTGTCATGGTCATCTGGATCGTTTTTCGGAGAACTTTCCCTGCGGACATGGATTTGGGGGGTAAGGAGGTCCCAGCGTAGAAGGGAAAGTGATTTTATTGGCATCGGCATCGACATTCTTCAATAATCAATTCAATATGGAAAATTATATGCGGCTAATTGAGCCAAATTGTCGTTTTGCCAGGATATTGCTTTTCCCTTACTCACTGTCTTTGTGTAAGTAATTCTTTAAATGGTTGTCACAAATAGAGCCAAGCTCTGCTCCGAAAATCTAAAGCAGCCGTGTGTAATATGCTAAAGCTTGGCTGGATTATTCCTTCCAGCAGTACCGCGCTGTAGATAATATAGGGCTTTAGGAAAGCCAGAGACACGTGATCATAAACACCCAGGCGGCCATAGCAAGGTGTGCAGCATGGACGGGATAGGGAAACCTGACAGTCCGGGCTCGGGTCCCCTGCTGTCTGAATACAGGTCTCCTCGTTCTCATAGCACCGATTTGGATTCATTGGGGTATGCTGGCTTGGGCAGAAGATGTCTGACAGTCACACAGGTCATGGTATAGCATCAATGCCTGGAAGACTATCGGATGCATGTAGTGATTATAGCTTCACTATTGTGTGGGTGTAATTACAGTAGCCATTGTACCTAGATATTGCAATGTCCTCGGCAGTCATCACCTCGCTTGGGAGAGCAGGGGACATTGCGGCTGGTTGCCACTATTGGGAGAGCAGGGGACATTGCGGCCGGTCGCCACTATTGGGAGAGCAGGGAACATTGCGGCTGGTTGCCGCTATTGGGAGAGCAGGGGACCTTGCGGCCGGTCGCCACTATTCTTAGAGCAGGGGACATTGCGGCCAGTTGCCGCTATTGGGAGAGCAGGGGATATTGCAGCTGGTTGCCACTATTGGGAGAGCAGGGAAGTTTGTGGCCGGTCGCCACTATTCTAAGAGCAGTGGACATTGCGGCCGGTTGCCGCTATTGGGAGAGCAGGGGACATTGCAGCTGGTTGCCACTTTTGGGAGAGCAGAAGATATTGCAGCCGGTCGCCACATTTGGGAGAGCAATGTCTTCTGCTCTTAAAAGTATGGTGATGACTAATTTCTCTAGGAAGTAACGCAGCCACCTTCTATCTGTTCACAATATTACAAGTGCCACATAATTAACCAAATGGAGGAACTAAAACCATCCTAACTAGGTTTGGGTGGGTTAACAACCCCAAAAACCTTTTTGAGGCCATGTGGAAAGAAGTCTCCAGATCTGGCAAATCTTCATGTGGTTGCACCATCACAGTGTAATCTTTTCTCTCCTGTCTGGTTCTTCTCTCGGCAGGTGGTTTCCTGGTGACACAGAGAATGCTGGACATGTTCAAGCGTCCCACTGACCCCCCAGAGTACAACTACCTGTACCTGCTCCCCGCGGGGGCGTTTGTAGGGGGCTACGCAGTTGCACTGAACAGTGGATACAACATTGAGCAGGTGAGGAGAGGGTTTCTTGTGTATACCTCTATGAATTAGACCATTTCATCCATTTTTTTTTTTTTTTGCTTGTGGCCATCTTCTGTTCAACAGCAGTAAACCATTCAAATGGGGCACTTTATGACGCCATTCTTAGGATTGGCGGAGGTCACAGCATTAGGACCCTTAGCAAATCAGTAGGTATTCTCTCCGGGCCGTCATCTACCCTCCTGTCAGCTCTCATCGCCTACATGTGGTGGAAAAGGAAAGATCGTCAGCCACAATGTGCTTTGGATTGAATCGCTCTTTGAGTTTTTCCATCTTAAAAACAAACATTTCACATTTTGTATAGCTCCATAAGAAGTCATTTTGTTAGTGTTAATATTATTTCGTGTTCCGATTGACCCCCCCCCCCACCCCTCCAATCCGTAAACTGAAGGGTCCACAACGCTCATAACCTCCATGTCTCCGTCATGGATTTTCCGTACATAGTGATGTCCTTGGCCTCCCGCCAAGCAGGGAATTGCAACCCAGGCAGAGTCCCGTGAAAGGAGCGCAGTCAGAGTTCCCTGTATGGTGGGTTGCACTGTCCTGGGATAATTGGCGGCAGGCGAGTATTCAGAGGGATCTCTTCTTGGCCTCCATAATGGGCTAAGAGCCCCAGAAGGGATGCATTTCTGAATGCGGCGATACTAAGTGTGTATATTTTTAATTTTTTTTTAACCCTTTAATTTTCAATCAGGCGAAAGGGAGGTGATTTTGAACTTTTTTAGTTTTTTTTTTTTTTTTAAACTTTTAGTTTTTTTTTTTTTTTAAACTTTTTTTTTTTTATTTATATTTTACTAGGTCCTCTAGGGGACTAAAACAATCAGCAGTCTGATCGTTGATTCATTTTCCCGATCAGAGCAGCACAGCTGAAACTGGGAGAAATGATCATCTCTTGTAACAGCCAGTACTCGGCTGTTTCTTACAGGACCTGAGTCATGTTAGCACAGGAGTCATCACATGACTCCTGTGATCGAAAGTCACATCACGTGACTTCCGTTATCGGGATCTACCACTATCGCCGTTAAGATGGCGCTGTCACATCTTGACAACGCCATTTAAGGGGTTAAAAGGCATGGGTAGATAGCAGTTTCGCTCATGCCTAGCAGGCACACATGTCAACTGTATAAATCAGCTGACATGTGCGCGGATCCCCACCTGCAGCCCGCAGCATGACCTATGACCGCTAGGACGTAACTTTACTGCCTGCGGTCGTTAGGGGGTTAAAAGGCTGTGTGTGAAAAGGCTTCTTTCTTGTCACTGTACCCCACAGAACAGGCATATGAAGAAGTCGGGAGATTATCAAATGCGGTGCACAACTCATCCTTGCCGGAGATTCCTGTAGCTCCTTTAATGTTGCTGTAGGCCTCTTGGCAGCCTCTGGAGTAATTTTCTTCTTATGTCACCGTTGTGCCAAATTTAAGCCACCTCTTGATGACAGCCATCAGCGTTCCATGGAATCTAATGCCTTGAAATTTTTTTTTAGTAACCCTTTGACTGCTTTCAACAATGAGATCCCTTTGCTTTGTTGTCAGCTGTTTACAATCCATGAATTTTGCTGTAAAATGCAAGTAAGAAAATGTCCCCAAAATTCTGCTAGAACTAAAGTTTTACATGGGATTAATGAAAATCACTACATGATGGCAGCTGAGTACTGACTACTATATAACATGGGTGTACATGTGATTAGGTAATTGTGAACACAGTTATCAAAATGATTGTTAGCTATCAATCTGCTTGCACAGATTATTAGTGATATCAAAGGAGAAAATTTCTGAAATGATTCTTCTTGGTATGTGTGTTTTTTTTTTTTGTTTTTTGTTTTTTTTTTTATTTTATTTTACATGACAAAATGACAAAAACCTGACATTTTAACAGGGGTGTGTAGACTTTTTTTTTTTTTTATTTTTTTTTAATATCCTCTTAATGTCTGTAATCTGCTGAAATTTGGTTTTCTGATCTTTGGCCAGCATTGCCAATCGCTTGCCTCCGTACATGTCTCATCGGTTCGCACAAAAGGGTCTCAAGTGAGCACCAGTCTGTTATATCATCTATCCATGCTTTGTATAATATCATATCTAGGAAAATCTTACAGTACTCAGCATAAATTAGTGCACCCCATCAGATTATTCTGAAAGTAAACAAGGCTTTCTGAAAACTTTTTGTATGGGGTACTATAGTACAAAATACTCCCACAAATGTGGGCCATTGATTGCAAACAAGATCTATTTTGCCCACCCAAAAGTAATTTTCCTAATAAATTAATTCAAGACCATGTTGCGAAATTGAGTACACCCCAGTAAACGTTTTAGAAGGAAAGCTACAGTTTAGACTATGAAAGTGTAATTAACAAGACCATAGGCAAAGTCTAATTATTCATTAGACAGTTGATTATAATAGAGCATTGCTTAACAAAGAAAACCGCATCCCATTTCATGCTGTTGGCAATGGCACCACGTGGAAGAGAAATGTCACAAGAAATAAAGAAATGTCTTTACTGAAGAAAAATTAAGGTTACAAGATCAACAAAGCTTTACTTATCAGTCAGAATACTGGAGTAAAAGTGATACAAACTTGGTGCTATCCTTTCAAATTCATTGAGGTCATCCAAAGTACTAGATGTAGCAATTATTGATGTGAGTTTGATTCCATTTTACTCAAATTAATAGAAAAATTAAGATTTCTTTGTCGCTCTATTGGGAGACCCAGACAATTGGGGTGTATAGGCTATGCCTCCGGAGGCCGCACAAAGTATTACACTTAAAAGTGTTAAGCCCCTCCCCTTCTGCCTATACACCCCCCGTGCTCCCACGGGCTCCTCAGTTTTTTGCTTTGTGCGAAGGAGGTCAGACACGCACGCACAGCTCCATAGATGGGTCAGCAGCAGCTGCTGACCATGTCGGATGGAAGAAAAGTGGGCCCATATAGGGCCCCCAGCATGCTCCCTTCTCACCCCACTCTTGTCGGCGGTGTTGTTAAGGTTGAGGTATCCATTGCGGGTACGGAGGCTGGAGCCCACATGCTGTTTTCCTTCCCCATCCCCCTCAGGGCTCTGGGTGAAGTGGGATCTTACCGGTCTCCAGGCACTGAGACCGTGCTCCATCCACAGCTCCTAAGACTCTGCTGGATAGGAGCCGGGTATCGTTCAGGGACATGGCCCTGCTACTTGAAGGTACTCTGTATCCCTGTGGGGACCGCGCACAGCAACACTCCAGCATTGCTGGGTGTGCTAGTGCACCGGGGACCGCGGCGCTGACCGGGTTAATGTGCCATTACACACTCAGCGTCGCTGAGTGTGTTTATGTAGGGGGACTACCGTACTACCGCCGCCGCCATGTTTTTAACACTGAGGCGCGGCTGGGACTTGTAGTGCGCTGGGGACTTCCGCGCGGCCGCGCTTTTATGGCAGCCGCGCTCATTACTTGAGTCCCCGGCTTGTACGGCCTAGTGTTTCCTCCTCCCGCCCACAGCCCTGACAGGCAGGGGAAGGGCGGGACGCTTTACAGACGAGCTGCAGTGAGGGCTGGAGCATGCTTTGCATACTCCACTCCCCTCACTGCACTGTGAGGCACCAGTTCCCGCACTTTCTAAGGGTCACGCCCACGGCTTCCTCCTCTCTCAGGACGCCGGCAGCCGTGCCATTACACACTCGGCATCGCTGAGTGTGTTTATGTAGGGAGACTACCGCGCTGACCGCCGCCGCCATGTTTTGACACTGAGGCGCGGCTGGGACTTGTAGTGCGCCGGGGACTTCCGCGCGGCCGCGCTTTTACGGCGGCCGCGTTTATTACTCGAGTCCCCGGCTTTTGCGGCCTAGTCTTTCTTCCTCCCGCCCACAGCCCTGACAAGCAGGGGAAGGGCGGGACGCTGCACAGGATGAGCAGCACTGAGGGCTGGAGCATGCTTTGCATACTCCACCCCCCTCACTGTCCTCTCCTCAGAAGCCGGCAGCCATTCCTGTCAGCTCCTTGAATGCTGCAGAGGGGGACAAATTCTGACAGACCCAGGCAGGGACCCTGGTGGCCTCACAACCGCTTTATGCGGGGGGTATGCAGCATCTGTGGTGCTAGCCACATTTGTGCAGGAGTGTAATTTTAAATCATATGTTTATAAGATATGCTTTACACTGTATGGTGCACAGTTGATTCTGTATATATATTGTGTTGCTCAGGGAAGTCAACAGCATGGCGCCCATAAAAGGCAGGAGCGCCAAACCACAGGCTTACTATGCTGCCTGCGCCGCATGTACGACCCCTCTGCCGGTAGGATCCACTGAGCAATCCAGACCGGTATCTCAGCACAGGGGCACTGTTGAATCATTGCTCCCTGGCCCACCTCAGTTGGACCAGAGGTCTCCCCGGGGTGTCTCATAGATCCCAGAGTGAGGTCTCTGATACAGACCCCAGCCCCTGACCGTCTAAGCGAGCTCGCTGGGAAATTCCCTCGACATCTTCATATTGGTCAGGGTCTCAGCGGGGGGAATCCCTGGATGATGAAGCGGAGACAGCTGATCAGGATTCTGATCCTGAGGCCGCTCTCAATCTTGATACGCCTGACGGGGACGCCATAGTGAATGATCTTATAGCGTCTATCAATCAAAGATGCCACTCACAGGCAGATGGAGCTCTGGTTGAAATCCATCTATGAAGCTATCAGCGCTTCTTTTACACCAGCATTTGCAGCCGTATGGGTGCTACAAGCTATCTCAGCAGGTCAAGCGCAAATTGACGCAGCCACACAGACGTCGGCATTTGCGTCTTACGCTATTAATGCTGTCCTGGACTCTGCGAGCCGTATGGCGGTTGCTTCCGCCAATTCGGTGGTACTCTGCAGGGCCTTGTGGCTACGGAACTGGAAGGCAGATTCTGCTTCCAAAAAAGCGTTTAACCAGTTTGCCAATTTCTGGCGACCGACTGTTTGGCGAACGTTTGGATGAAATCATCAAACAATACAAGGGAAAGGATACATCTTTACCCCAGCCCAAACCGAACATACCCCAACAGAGGATGGGGCAGTCGAGGTTTCGGTTCTTTCGGGGCGCGGGCAGGTCCCAATTCTTGATGGCTTTCGGTCTCCTCAATCCGCATCCTCGGTTGGTGGCAGGCTTTCCCGCCTTTGCGACTCCTGGCTGCCAAGGGTAAAAGACCGTTGGGCGAGAGACATTCTGTCTCACGGTTACAAGTTAGAGTTCGCCTCTCGTCCCCCGACTCGATTCTTCAGGTTATCCCCGCCTCCCGAGCGAGCCGAGGCTCTTCTGCAGGCGCTGGGCACCCTGAGGGCAGAAGGAGTGGTGGTCCCTGTTCCTCTTCAGCAAAAGGGTCACGGGTTTTTCTCCAACCTGTTTGTGGTTACAAAGAAGGACGGGTCTTTCCGTCCTGTCCTGGACCCGTAACTGCTCAACAAACACGTATAGACCAGACGGTTCCGGATGGAAACCCTCCGCTCCGTCATCGACTCAATGTCCCCAGAAGATTTCCTTGCATCGATCGATATCAAAGATGCTTTTCTCCACGTACCGGTGGCTCCAGAGCACCAACGCTTCTTGCGCTTCACCATAGGAGACGAACACCTGCAGTTCGTGGCACTGCAGTTCGGCCTGGCTACAGCCCCACGGGTTTTCACCAAGGTCAGGGCTACAGTAGTTGCGGTCCTCCACTCTCAGGGTCACTCGGTGATCCCTTACTTGGACGATCTGCTGATCAAGGCACCCTCTCAAGAGGCATGCCAACACAGCCCCGACGCTTCTCTGGGGGCTCTCCAGAGTTTCGGGTGGATCATCAATTTTCCAAAGTCAAATCTGACACCAGCCCAATCGCTGACATATCTTGGCATGGAGTTTCATACCCTATCGGCGATAGTGAAGCTTCCGCTGATCAACAAGCGTTCACTACAGAAAGGGGTGCAATCTCTCCTTCAAGGTCAAGCACACCCCTTGAAGGGCCTCATGCACTTCCTGGGGAAGATGGTGGCAGCAATGGAGGCAGTTCCTTTCGCGCAGTTTCACCTGCGTCCTCTTCATTGGGACATCCTACGCAAATAGGACAGGAAACCGACGTCCCTCGACAGGAACGTCTCCCTCTCTCAGGCAACCAAAGCTTCCCTTAGGGGGTGGCTTTCTTCCCACTTCATTATCGCATGGGAAATCCTTCCTACCCCCATCCTGGGAGGTGGTCACGACGGACGCGAGTCTGTCAGGGTGGGGAGCAGTCTTTCTCCACCACAGGGCTCAGGGTACGTGGACTCAGCAAGAGTCCTCGCTTCAGATCAATGTTCTGAAGATCAGGGCAGTGTATCTTGCCCTAAAAAGTGTTCCAGCAGTGGCTGGAAGGCAAGCAGATCCGAATTCAGTCGGACAACTCCACAGTGGTGGCTTACATCAACCACCAAGGCGGAACACGCAGTCGGCAAGCCTTCCAGGAAGTCCGGCGGATTTTGATGTGGGTGGAAGCCACGGCCTCCACCATCTCCGCAGTTCACATCCCGGGCGTCGAAAACTGAGAAGCAGACTTTCTCAGTCGCCAGGGCATTGACGCAGGGGAATGGTCTCTTCACCCGGGCGTGTTTCAGGAGATCTGTTGCCGCTGAGGGAGGCCGGACGTCGACCTAATGGCGTCCCGGCACAACAACAAGGTCATGGCATTCATGGCACGCTCTCACGATCACAGAGCTATGGCGGCAGACGCCTTAGTTCGGAATTGGTCGCAGTTTCAACTCCCTTATGTGTTTCCTCCGCTGGCACTGTTGCCCAGAGTGTTACGCACGATCAGGGCCGACTGCCGCCGCGCCATCCTCGTCACTCCAGACTGGCCGAGGAGGTCGTGGTACCCGGATCTGTGGTATCTCACGGTAGGCCAAACGTGGGCACTACCAGTCCGACCAGACTTGCTGTCTCAAGGGCCGTTTTTCCATCTGAATTCTGCGGCCCTCAACCTGACACTGTGGCCATTGAGTCCTAGATCTAGCGTCTTCAGGATTATCTCAAGAGGTCATTGCCACTATGAGACAGGTTAGGAAACCAACGTCCGCCAAGATCTACCACAGGACGTGGAAAAATTTCCTGTCGTGGTGCTCTGCTCGGGGTTTTTCTCCCTGGCCTTTTGCCTTGCCCATTTTTCTGTCCTTCCTTCAATCTGGACGGGAAAAGGGTTTGTCGCTCGGCTCCCTTAAGGGACAAGTCTCAGCGCTCTCTGTGTTTTTTCCAGTAGCGCCTAGCCAGACTTCCACAGGTATGCACGTTCCTGCAGGGGGTTGTCACATCGTTCATCCTTACAAGCGGCCGTTAGAACCCTGGGTTCTGAACGGGGTGCTGATGGTTCTTCAGAAACCACCATTCGATCCAATAAGGGATATTTCTTTCTCATGCCTTTCGCAGAAAGTGATTTTCCTAGTAGCAGTCACTTCACTTCGGAGAGTGTCTGAGCTAGCAATGTTGTCGTGCAAAGCCCCTTTCCTGGTGTTCACCAGGACAAGGTGGTTCTGCGTCCGGTTCTGGAATTTCTCCCAAGGGTGGTACCCCCCTTTCATCTCAATCAGGATATCTCCTTACCCTCTTTTTGTCATCATCCAGTTCACCAATGTGAAAAGGATTTGCACTGGTTAGATCTGGTGAGAGCACTCAGGCTCTACATTTCTCGTACGGCGCCCCTGCGCCGCTCGGATGCACTCTTTGTCCTTGTCGCTGGCCAGTGTAAAGGGTCACAGGCTTCCAAATCAACCCTGGCCCGGTGGATCAAGGAACCAATTCTCGAAGCTTACCGGGCTGCCGGTTCCCTCAGGGCTCTAGGCCCATTCTACCAGAGCCGGGGGCGCGTCCTGGGCTTTGAGGCACCAGGCTACGGGTCAGCAGGTGTGTCAGGCGGCTACCTGGTCGAGCCTGCACACTTTCACGAAACACTATCAGGTGCATACCTATGCTTCGGCGGATGCCAGCCTAGGTAGACGAGTCCTTCAGGCGGCGGTTGCCCACCTGTAGGAAGAGGCCGTTTTACGGCTCTATTACGAGGTATTATTTTACCCACCCAGGGATTGCTTTTGGACATCCCAATTGTCTGGGTCTCCCAATAGAGCGACAAAGAAGAAGGGAATTTTGTTTACTTACCGTAAATTCCTTTTCTTCTAGCTCTAATTGGGAGACCCAGCACCCGCCCCTGTTTTTTTTGTGTACACATGTTGTTCATGTTGTTTGGTTTCAGTTCTCCGATATTCCTTCGGATTGAATCTACTTTACACCAGTTTATAATCTTTTCCTCCTTCTTGCTTTTGCACCAAAACTGAGGAGCCCGTGGGAGCACGGGGGGTGTATAGGCAGAAGGGGAGGGGCTTAACACTTTTAAGTGTAATACTTTGTGCGGCCTCCGGAGGCATAGCCTATACACCCCAATTGTCTGGGTCTCCCAATTAGAGCTAGAAGAAAAGGAATTTACGGTAAGTAAACAAAATTCCCTTCTTTTATTTAATAAAAGATATATTATTAACCTTGCTTTCAAGGTTATAAGTTAAATATGGTCTTGTGTTCAGTGAGATATTGATTACAATCTTACCTTTCAAAGGGGGTGTACTCACTTATGGTGAGTGTTGTATACACTTTCTTTGTGTGTATATCATAAATACAAGCACACAGTATTTGGTGTGTAATAAATGTGGATTACAGCCTTTTTATAACCCTCCGACCCAAAGGGAAACTCTTGTCAGCACACTGATTTCCAACATGGACTTTGGCCTAAACTGAACATAGACGAAATCAGTCCTCGCGAGCCAGTTGGCAAATATCTAAAGAAACGTAAAGTAAACTAATAATCACAGCCCCCTCCAAATCCCAGCATGGATGAGTTCTGCAGACCTAAAATGATTATATTCCCCTACAAAAAAACAGCCCAAATTCTTAGTAAGCCGGGCTGAATCCAGTCCCATAAACACGAGAAACCAGATACTGCGTGATCCTTTATTACCTACAGTATTACATACGTCTGCAGAGGATTCGATAGAAACCGCGCCAAAGGCGGGAGCCAACAACCCCTGTAATGGCTCTGTCTCTACGAGGCCGTCTATTTATTAATGTAATAGACAAGTCCGGGGTGTAACACACGACCCTCGCTGTGCACAGACTGGTCCTTGCACCACTTCTTTACAGATGGTGGAGCTCATCGCCCGTAATACCATTAGGGTGTTTGTGTAATGGGCTGAGACTTAATACCAGATTGAGCAAACTCTAGTTTTTGTGGGGTTTTTTCTCACTTTTTTAATGTTTGTAACCCTTTTAGGACATTGCGAGGAACTTTTGTTATGTTATTTTGTCCATATTTGGCTATATTCTGGGAAGCATGACTTTATTATTCATATTATTAGTATTATTTATATTATATTTTAATTGCAAGTTTTTTACATTATTATAACATATATATATATATATATATATATATATATATATATATATATATATAATTTTATAGCTTCTGCCTCCGGAGGACACACAAAGTACTACACTCAAAAGTGTAGCTCCTCCCTCTGAGCCTATACACCCCCTGGAGAACCAGATCTAGCCAGTTTATCGCTTTGTATTCAGGAGGCATACATCCGCACATGCATTCTCATCTGATTTTTCATTTTTGGAAAGAGTTTGAAGAAAAGCGGGTCCAAGCCTGGACCCCCGGCATGTCCCTTCTCACCCCACTGTGTCGGCGGTGCTGTTAAGGTTGATTCCAAGGCTGGAGCCTTACATGCCGTGCTCCTTCACCATCCCTCCGGGCTCTGGCTTGAAGTGGGAGCCAGCACGGTTCTCCATGCTTGGCAGGAGACCGGTCTCCATCCGCAGCCCTTCAGGATCCTGCTGGACCGGAGAACTCGCCCCCAGGGACTTGAAACCCTGCGTCTCAGCAAGCTAAGTACCTGAGACAATTATATATGGGGGTCCCTTGTACTTTATTGTTGGGGGAGAGTGTGCTGAGTGATTTTTGTGACATTTCCAGCGGGTTCTCTGGCTGTCGCCTGAGAACCGCGCCGATGGTGCCTGCGCGCCGGCCGCACCTCTCAAATTTAGGCCCCGGCTTCGCCGGAGGCCTACTTTCGGTTTCACTGCCCTCGCATGTCATTCATGCAGAGGGACAGTGCGGCTCTGCCCAGCGGCCGTTCTGCACAGGGGAGGGACACTCCTCACTGAGTACATGTCTCCTCCCCTGTAGGTCTCTTTGGCCCTCCAGATCCCGCTCTCAGAGTGAGTCCCGCCTCTTCGCTCCGGCGCCATTTTCTCAGCGTTCTTCCCTGCGATCAGCGCTGGCTGCAGCATCCCTGCTGAGGTGCTCAGGGGTCCAGGCTTTGGGATCTGCAGGGCACACAAACCGCTCCAGTGGTCTGGTAAGCCACAACCTCCGGTTGTGGACCTTTTGTATATACTCTCTGGGGGTCGTTCTGGCAGAGCCCCCACTTCAGCAGCATGTCTCACACGAGGAGCAAGGCTCCAAAGCTGTATTCAGTATGCACTGCATGTAAGCTCCTACTGCCTGAACCGAGCACCTATCCACATTGTGATGCCTGCTCTAACCTGACGATGCCTCAGCCTGGAATCGCCCCCCCAGTGGTCTCTCAGGCTGCTCCGGTCCCTGTGGCTGAACCCCCGGCTTGGGTAGAATCCTTATCTAGGTCTATCTCCCAGTCTTTTGCCGACTCCATGGGTCAGCTGTCCAGGACTTTGCTGAACATGCATCAGCCCCCTTCACAGGGTGCCTCTGCTGCTAGGGCTCTCTCAGCGGAGCTCACAGAGGATTCATCATCTGGTCGCAGACCCCGTCCTCCTAAAAGGAGACGCAGGGCTCTCTCTCCTTCCTCGTCCCGCGGCTCTGTTTCAGACGCTGACTCGCGGGACGAGGAGGATGCCTTTACAGGGGGCTCGGAGGCTAACTCCATGTGCCCCATTGATCTGTCAGAAAGTGACTCAGATGTTAGTGATTTGATTGCGTCCATTAATTCTGTACTGGATCTCAATCCGCCAGTATCAGAGGAGCAACCATCTCTGGCAGAAAAGCACCAGTTTACCTTGCCTAAGAGGACAAAGAGTGTGTTCTTTAACCACTCCAGTTTTCAGGCCGCTGTGTCCAAGCCCAGGGCCTGTCCTGACAAACGCTTCCCAAAGCGTGGTTCTGATGACCGGTTTCCATTTCCACCTGAGGTGGTCAAGGAGTGGGCTCATTCACCAAAGGTAGACCCCCCGGTGTCTAGACTCTCAGCCCGGACCGTTGTATCAGTGGCTGATGGCACCTCTCTTAAGGATTCCACTGACCGCCAGGTCGACCTTCTGGCCAAATCTGTATATGAGGCGGCAGGGGCCTCGTTCTCCCCAACTTTTGCAGCAGTGTGGGCTCTCAAAGCCATCTCTGCTTCTCTAGAGGAGATGCATTCCCTCGCCAGGGAATCTATGCCCGAAATGGTTGCTTTAACTTCCCAAGCTTCAGCTTTTTCATCTTATGCCATGTCTGCCATGCTGGAGGCTTCTCACCGCACTGCGGTGGCTTCGGCTAATTCCCTCGCTATCTGCAGGATCCTGTGGCTTCCAGAGTGGAAGGCAGATGCTTCCTCGAAGAAGTTCCTTGCTGGACTCCCTTTTGCTGGGTCCAGGCTGTTCGGTGAACAACTGGATGAAATTTTTAAGGAAGCTACTGGCGGGAAGAGTACTTCCATGCCACAAACCAAAACCAGGAAACCTGTCCAGGGTAGGAATCAGTCGAGGTTTCGTTCCTTTCGTTCCTCCAACTGGTCGTCCTCTAAGACCTCGGCCTCGTCCACTAACTCAGCCAAGGACCAAAAATCCAGCTGGCGCACAAAAGCGCGTCCACAGAAGACCGCAGGAGCTGCTGCCACTAAGGCAGCCTCCTCTTGACTATCTGTCCGCGCCAGCAACGTCCTTAGTCGGTGGCAGGCTCTCCCACTTTGGCGACGTGTGGTTTCAACACGTCTCCCATCAGTGGGTGCGGGATATCATCTCCCACGGCTACAGGATAGAATTCTCTTCCAGCCCGCCAAACAGATTTTTTCTGTCAACTCCCCCCTGCTCCAAGGCCGCCGCCTTCTCTCAGGCCGTGGCATCCTTGCAGGCCAACGGAGTAATCGTACCGGTTCCCGCCCGGGAATGGTTCAGAGGTTTCTACTCAAATCTCTTCCTAGTCCCCAAAAAGGACGGTTCCTTCCGGCCCATCCTGGATCTCAAGCTTCTCAACAAGCATGTTCAGGTGCGGCATTTTCGCATGGTGTCTCTGCGATCAGTCATTGCCTCAATGACCCAAGGGGATTTCCTGGCATCCATCGACATCAGAGATGCCTATCTGCATGTGCCAATTGCAGTTTCACACCAGCGTTGGCTACGTTTTGCAATCGGAGAGGAACATTTCCAATTCGTGGCTCTCCCCTTCGGGTTAGCCACGGCCCCTCGGGTATTCACCAAGGTCATGGCAGCAGTGGTTGCGGTTCTGCACCTCCAGGGGTTGGCAGTGATTCCTTACCTGGACGACCTTCTAGTCAAGGCTTCATCCAGCGCAGACTGTCAGCGGAGTGTCTCGCTCACTCTCGCCACTCTAGCCCAATTCGGGTGGCTTGTCAATCTGCCCAAATCCACTCTGGCTCCGACCCAGAGGCTTACGTACCTAGGGATGCAGTTCGAGACTCTGCCGGCACTTGTGCAGCTGCCCTTAGTCAAACAGCAGTCCCTACAACTGGCGGTGCGCTCTCTGCTGAGGCCCCGCCGTTATTCCATCAGGCACCTGATGCAGGTGCTGGGTCAGATGGTGGCGTCAATGGAGGCTGTTCCCTTTGCCCAGTTCCATCTGCGTCCTCTGCAGCTGGACATTCTCCGCTGTTGGGACAAGCGGCCTTCCTCCTTGCACAGGCTAGTGGCTCTGTCGCCACAGACCAGGAGCTCTCTTCAGTGGTGGCTTCGGCCCCTCTCTCTGTCTCAGGGGCGCTCCTTCCTGGCCCCGTCCTGGATGATTCTCACTACGGATGCCAGTCTATCCGGCTGGGGAGCGGAACGTCTCCACCACCGAGCGCAGGGCACTTGGACTCCGTCCGAGTCAGCCCTCTCGATCAATGTGCTGGAAACCAGAGCTGTGCTTCTAGCTCTCCTAGCCTTTCACCACCTGTTGGCGGGCAAGCACATCCGAGTCCAGTCAGACAACGCGACAGCGGTTGCCTACATCAATCACCAAGGCGGGACACGCAGCCGCCTGGCAATGTTGGAGGTTCAACGCATCCTTCAATGGACGGAGGACTCAAAGTCCACCATATCCGCAGTCCACATCCCAGGCGTGGAAAACTGGGAAGCAGATTATCTCAGCCGTCAAACCGTGGACAGTGGCGAGTGGTCCCTGCATCCGGCAGTGTTTCAGTCAATCTGCCGCAAGTGGGGCACTCCGGAAGTGGACCTAATGGCATCCCGTCACAACAACAAGGTTCCGGTTTACGTGGCTCGCTCCCACGATCCTCAGGCATTCGCCGCGGACGCTCTGGTTCAAGACTGGTCCCAGTTTCGTCTGTCCTACGTGTTTCCCCCCCCCTAGCTCTCTTGCCCAGAGTTCTGCGCAAGATCAGAATGGAGGGCCGTCGAGTCATCCTCATTGCTCCGGACTGGCCCAGGCGAGCTTGGTACCCAGACCTGCTCCATCTGTCCGTAGAGGTGCCGTGCCATCTTCCGGACCGTCCAGACCTCTCACAAGGTCCGTTTTTCCGCCAGAATTCTGCGGCTCTCAGGTTGACGGCGTGGCTCTTGAGTCCTGGATCTTGACGGCTTCTGGTATCCCCCCTGAAGTCATCTCCACTATGACTCGGGCCCGTAAGTCTTCCTCTGCCAAGATCTATCACAGGACTTGGAAGATTTTCCTGTCCTGGTGTCGCTCTTCCGGCCATTCTCCTTGGCCTTTTTCCTTGCCGACCCTTCTGTCTTTTCTACAGTCCGTTCTGCAGCTAGGACTATCCCTCAACTCTCTCAAGGGACAAGTCTCAGCTTTGTCAGTTCTGTTCCAGCGGCGTCTCGCTCGGCTGGCTCAGGTCCGCACCTTCATGCATGGCGCGTCTCACATCATCCCGCCTTACCGGCGGCCCTTGGATCCCTGGGACCTCAATTTGGTTCTCACGGTTTTGCAGAAACCCCCCTTTGAGCCTCTTAGGGAGGTTTCTTTGTTTCGTCTTTCACAGAAGGTGGTCTTTCTAGTGGCCATAACTTCCCTCAGGAGAGTCTCTGATTTAGCTGCGCTCTCTTCGGAGTCACCTTTTTTGGTTTTTCATCAAGACAAGGTGGTTCTCCGTCAGACTCCGGACTTTCTCCCTAAGGTGGTGTCACAAACCACCGGGGGGGTCACTCAGAAATCCCCCGCGCTGGCTACCAGTACGTCACAATCGGGGGGTAACAAGTGGGGGTCACCCCTCCTTTATACCTCCCGACCGACAGACAGAGCACGTGACGCGCTCTCTAGCGCCCCTCTTATAGTCAGGCCAATTATGGAATTGCCCGACCATAAGCAAGGAGGCCGCTATACTACTTATGCCGATTATTGAAGGGTCCCCGGTGAGAGTAAGGTATATATTCCCCCGACCTCCGCGGGCGGAATATATAAAATCTCCCCGAATCTCACTGGCCTCCCCACAATAATCCTTGGCACAATTCGCTGCCACCAACCGATTTACGGTAACTATTAGCCGAACACACAGACGTGGGATTCAAGATCGAGATAACAGAACAGCCCAAGATTAATTATATAATTTAATCAGCCTAAAGCACACTAGAAACTACAATATATACAATAGGGAATCTACAGAATATACATATGTCAGAGTACAGTTACAATCAAAGCATGGGTTACAAACAGGCATACACAGTTCCAGCAGTTACCTTGTTGCGTCTGGCCACAGGGGGGCGCTGTACCCAGGTTTCTAGGATCCTTCCCACAGATGTTTCCTACACGTGCCCCCAGCGAGAAGAACCACTGGAAAATGGCCGAAGTAGGGTTATCAACCTGGCCAAATCCAGGTCCCCTCCTACCTTCGTGACCTCACAGGGAGCACTGCTCCACCCCTGGCTTGAGTTATGGACAATATCCCAACATGGAATATGGGCCATAACTTTGCCTGGGAGCGTCGTAGGCGGACGCCAATGCTCTCATTGTGACAGTTATGAATTTAGCTACAGAACGAGGGGACTCATGACCTGTCTGCCAGTTCCCCATTGGCTGATATCACGCCTGGGGCATTTCCCAATGTCCTGCTCCCATAAAAAGGGTGTGCCGGCATCGTCCGCATGCGGAGACACCATTTTTATGGTTGCCATATTTATCGGAAATATGGCTTGCGAGATATGAACCATTTTTTACTGGAGTCGTTCTGTCTGGCTATTTCCATAGCCTTGCTAATTAGATAGCAGCTCCTACTACAGGGTGACGGCAGGGAGTCATCCTGTGTCCATTGTTCCCACACCACCTCATCTCCATATCACAGGACATGGCCATGGAGGTGTAAGTGGAACACTGAGAACAAGAAGGGAGGGGGCACTGCCAGGGAGTGATGAGGGATTATGACTGGAGTCATAATTCATCTTCATATCCCGGGATTTGCCTCACACCTCCCCCCTTTTGAGGGCGCTAGGGGGCAGCACACTCCGGTGTTCCCCCGTGCGCCCGTCCGCGACCTCTCCTTGTCGGGACAGCCCGTCTGCGTTACCGTGGTCACGGCCCCTTTTGTGGCGAATGGTGAAGTTGTATTGCTGGAGCGCGAGGCTCCATCGCAACAATCGCCCATTCGTCCCAGAGACGGTGTGCAACCAGCTGAGGGGATTGTGGTCCGTCTCCACGATGAAGTGGCGCCCGTATAGATAGGGTTGCAGACGCTGCAGGGCCCACACTATGGCCAGGCACTCCTTCTCCATCGTGGAATAGGCAACTTCCCTTGGTAACAGCTTCCTGCTCAGGTACAAGACTGGGTGCTCTTGGCTCGCAGAGTCCACCTGGCTGAGCACCGCACCGAGGCCGAAGTCACTGGCGTCGGTCTGTACTACAAACGGCCGCGTGAAGTCGGCTGCCTGTAGCACGGGCGGGCTGGACAGGGCGTCCTTTAGGGCCCGGAAGGCTGTCTCGCAGTCCATTGTCCAATCGACTGCAGAGGGCAGCTTCTTCTTGGTGAGGTCCGTCAAGGGCTTTGCCAGGCTACTATAGCATGGAACAAACCTCCTATAGTACCCAGCGGTCCCCAAGAAGGACATCACCTGCTTCTTGGTCCTGGGGGTGGGCCAGGATGCGATGGCTTCCACTTTCTCAGGCTCGGGCTTCAGTGTTCTCCCGCCTACCCGGTGACCGAGGTACTGGACCTCGCTCATGGCCAGCTGACACTTTCCCGGCTTGATGGTCAAACCTGCCCGGTGGATCCGCCTGAGCACCTGTGCTAGATGCTCTAGGTGGTCCTCCCAGGTGGGACTGAAGACGGCAATGTCATCTAGGTGCGCGGCCGCGTACCCTTCAAGTCCCTTGAGCAGGGTGTTGACCATCCGCTGGAAAGTGGCAGGGGCATTCCTCATCCCGAATGGCATCACCGTGGACTCGTATAGTCCAAATGGGGTAATAAAGGCAGAGCGTTCCCTGGCCTTGCGAGTCAGGGGGATCTGCCAATATCCCCGGCTCAGATCCATGATGGTCAGGTACTGAGCCCCGGCCAACTGATCGAGCAGGTCATCGATGCGTGGCATTGGGTACGCATCGGCGACCGTGACAGCATTGAGCCCCCTGTAGTCCACGCAGAACCGAGTGGTTCGGTCCTTCTTAGGGACGAGGACTACAGGCGAGGCCCAAGCGCTGTTGGATGCCTGGATCACCCCCAGCTTCAGCATCTCGTCAATCTCCTGGCGCATGTGTTGCTGCACCTCCAGGGAGACCCGATATGCTGAACGCCGGATCGGGGGATGATCCCCAGTGTCCACGTGATGGACAGCCAAGTCAGTCCTTCCGGGCTGGTTGGTAAACAACCCCCGGAAGGGGTGTAGGGTGGCCCACAGCTGGGACCGTTGGTCCTCCAAGAGCTGGTGGCCAACCTCCACATCCTCAATGGATCCGCCTGCCCTAACCTGGGCTAGCATATCCAAGAGGGTTTCCGCTTCTCCCTCCTCGGGCAGGTTGCACACGGGGAGCGCACATGCCTCCCGCTCATGATGTGCCTTCATCATGTTCACATGGAAGGGCTTCCGCCTTCCACGGGCAGGGTCCAGGGTGACCAGGTACGTCACAGGGTTGAGCTGCTGGTACACGAGGTATGGGCCTTCCCAGGCTGCCTGAAGCTTGTCCTGTGGTACGGGGACCAGTACCCACACCTCTTGACCCACTTGGTAGGTCCTCTCACAAGCGTTCTGGTCGTACCAACGCTTCTGATCGGCCTGGGCTTGAGCCATATTGTCGTGTACCAGTTGCGTCAAGGCCTGCATTTTGTCCCGGAAGCGCATGACATACTCGATAACCGACACTCCAGGGGTGGCCAAATCCCCTTCCCAAGCCTCTTTCACCAGAGCCAGGGGGCCCCGCACACGTCGCCCGTACAGGAGCTCAAACGGTGAGAATCCTGTTGAGGCCTGTGGAACCTCCCGGTAAGCAAATAACAGGTGTGGGAGATACCGCTCCCAGTCACGCCCATGGGAGTCGACCAACATCTTAAGCATCTGCTTTAAGGTGCCATTGAACCGCTCGCACAGGCCATTAGTCTGTGGATGGTACGGGCTGGCCACCAGATGTCGCACCTGGACTTGCTTACAGAGGGCCTCCATCAGCTGGGACATGAATTGGGTCCCCCGGTCAGTGAGCATTTCCTGGGGAAAACCCACTCGGGAGAAAATCTCCAGCAATGCGGTGGCCACCTTGTCAGCCCGAATGGACGACAAGGCCACTGCTTCTGGGTACCGGGTGGCATAGTCCACTACCGTCAGTATGAAGCGTTTCCCGGAGCTGCTGGGGATGGCCAGCGGGCCGACCAGATCCACAGCCACCCTCCTGAAAGGCTCATCGATGATTGGCAGAGATACTAGTGGGGCTTTGGGGTGTGGCCCCGCCTTCCCCACTCTCTGACAGGTTTCACACGAACGGCAGTAGGCAGCCACATCGGCCCCCATTTTTGGCCAGTAGAAATGCTGGTTTAACCTGGCCTTGGTCTTAGCGATCCCTAGGTGTCCGGCCATCGGAATCTCATGTGCGATCCGCAACAACTCCGTCCGGAACGGATAGGGTACCACCAACTGTCGGTCCCTGGGCCACGCCTCCGGTGAACCCTGCTGGACCGTGGCCCGGTACAGCCGTCCTTGGTCCCAGACCACTTGCTCCGGGTCCGAGTCCGAGGGAGGCTGTGCCGCCTGCTCCTTAAGAGCTTTCAGGCTGTCGTCAGCTTCTAACGCTGCCCGAAACCCCTGACTAGATGTGGCCAGAATCGACGAGACTGTCACATCTTCAGTCAGTACCCCGGGACCTGTGTCCTGGCCTCCACCTGACTCGGCTGCCACTTGGTCAGAAGGGGAAGAGCTATCGGACCTCCGGGAGGCCCCTTGGCTTCCAGCACTCCCACTGCGGGTGACAGCGGCCACAGCCGCTGCGACCGTGGGTCGTGCCTGCTCCTCCTCCGTTCCTGACCAAGTCGCCGGTTCAGGCAGACCTACCTGGCTTCCTGACACCCCGGTTGTGGGGGAACCATGCACCGAGATCTTACCTGGGAGCACTTCCGCTCCTGGACCGGCCCCAATCTCACCTGCCTGTTCCCCTCTTGCAGCAACAGAACCCCGCTGTGAAATCTCTGGGGACCCCACATTTGCTGTGGTAGCCCCCACCCCACACACTGGTCCTCCCCCTGCAGCACCCTGCTCTCTGCTTATCCCTGCAGAGGGCAACAGATCCCAGCTCACAGGCTGATTACTTGTAGAGGCATTGTCACACCTTTCTCTGACCCCCTCCCCTGTCACAGCTGCAGCTGCGTGTGTGTCTATGGTGTCTATGCAAGCAGAAATATCAGAGTTCACTCCCTCCTCCCTTACATCATTCATAGATAACACATTAACATTGTTAGGAGTCATGTCAGTACGGGCTGAAGGTTCAGCCCTTGGGGGGGGCCCAAACTGGGAGGTTATCTGCCCCAAATCTGTCCCAAGTAGCACGTTTGCAGGGATCCGATCAGTTACCCCCACCTCCCTCACCCCTCGCCCTGCGCCCCAGTCCACATAAATGTCAGCAACAGGCAGCGCCGGGTCAATGCCTCCAATCCCGGAGACAGCGAGGGTTTTTCCAGGGATCAAGTCTTGGGGGGACACCATCTCAGGCCGCACCAGAGTCACCTCCGAGGCGCTGTCTCGCAGTCCTATGGTCACAGACCGGCCGACGGTGACAGGTTGGAAGCTGTCCAGGGACCTACCACCACCCCCACCCACACAATACACCTTGGGCGGCCCTTGGGACGGGGACGGAGCCGGGGCCTTGGGACGCTGAGGGCACATGGCCTTGAAGTGTCCAGGTAGGTTGCACTGGTGGCACCGTCTTGGCTCTGCCACGGGCCTGGAGAGGGGAGTTGAGGGGGACACCCCCTGCAGTCTAGGGGCAGGTGGGGCAGTCGCAGAATTCATCTTACCCCCTCTCCAGGTGCTGCTGGTGGCCGCTCTCCTGGCCTCAGGGGCCCGGTTGTTGGTGTAGTCATCGGCAAGGGCAGCTGTAGCCGTGGACCCCTTTGGCTTCTGGTCTCGGATGAACTGGCGGAGATCCTCAGGGCAGTTCCACAAGAGTTGCTCCGTGATGAACAAGTCCAGGATCTCCGGTCCGGTGGAAAGCTGCAGGCCTTGGGTCCAGTGGTCGGCAGCTCGGGCAAGTGCCCGCCGGTGGTCAGCCCAGGAGTCCTTTGGTCCCTTCTGTAGGCTCCGGAACTTCTTGCGGTAGGACTCTGGAGTGAGGTTGTACTGTTGGATCAGGGCCCGCTTGATGGTGTCGTAGCCCTGATCTGCCTCAGCAGGCAAGTCCCCAAGGATATCTAGGGCCTTACCCCTTAAACGGGGGGTCAGGTATTTGGCCCACTGGTCCTTGTCCAGATGGTGCTGCAAGCAAGTCCGTTCAAAAGCAGTCAAGAAAGAGTCCAAGTCTCCCTCCTTCTCCAGCACTGGGAAGTCCTCAACACGGACCTTTGGAAGTTTGGTGTCTCGAAGGTCACATGTGGCTGATGAGGGCCGGAGCTGAGCTAGCTGCAGCTGGTAGTCACGGTCTGCCTGTCGCTCTCGCTCTTCACGCGCTGCCTGCCGCTCTCGCTCCGCAGCCTCACGCTCTGCGTGCCGCTCTGCCCTGCGCTCTGCCAGGAGTTCCTTGTAGCCCTTCTGGTCTCCAGCCTGGAGAAGGGCCATAGCCATTTGAAGAAGGCTATCCGAGCCTCCCAGGCTCGGTGGAATGGCACGTGGTGAACTGCGGCACGCTGCAGAGCTAGGCGATTCACTGTCCATTGCAGAGCGGAGGGCTGGCATCTGGCTCGTTGAGGAACCTTGGGTGAGCTCCTCCTCATCTTGTCCATAATTGCCAGCTTGTGCGCTGTCCTCTGCAGAACGGTTTTCTGGCGTCGAGCTCCTGGAGGACTCGTGGGCAACCTCCTCATTGCTGTCCACAGCACCGTCCTCCCTCTCTTCGGCTCCTGCCTTAGCATTGGCCAGTTGCATAGCTCTGCTCCTGGTGCCATCAGCCATTCTTGCAGACTTTTGGTCACTGACACAGAACTGACACCTGATGCCTCCACACACCTTACAGTATCTGCACTCTGACACTCTAGTGTTGAGCTAGTCTGAAGACCCCAGCAGCCACAGCTGCTGCAGGCAGTCTTTAGTGTCTGGGAGTATGGGTCTCACACTCACACACACTATTATCTCGATCCCACCGCTATGCCACCAATATGTCACAAACCACCGGGGGGGTCACTCAGAAATCCCCCGCGCTGGCTACCAGTACGTCACAATCGGGGGGTAACAAGTGGGGGTCACCCCTCCTTTATACCTCCCGACCGACAGACAGAGCACGTGACGCGCTCTCTAGCGCCCCTCTTATAGTCAGGCCAATTATGGAATTGCCCGACCATAAGCAAGGAGGCCGCTATACTACTTATGCCGATTATTGAAGGGTCCCCGGTGAGAGTAAGGTATATATTCCCCCGACCTCCGCGGGCGGAATATATAAAATCTCCCCGAATCTCACTGGCCTCCCCACAATAATCCTTGGCACAATTCGCTGCCACCAACCGATTTACGGTAACTATTAGCCGAACACACAGACGTGGGATTCAAGATCGAGATAACAGAACAGCCCAAGATTAATTATATAATTTAATCAGCCTAAAGCACACTAGAAACTACAATATATACAATAGGGAATCTACAGAATATACATATGTCAGAGTACAGTTACAATCAAAGCATGGGTTACAAACAGGCATACACAGTTCCAGCAGTTACCTTGTTGCGTCTGGCCACAGGGGGGCGCTGTACCCAGGTTTCTAGGATCCTTCCCACAGATGTTTCCTACACGTGCCCCCAGCGAGAAGAACCACTGGAAAATGGCCGAAGTAGGGTTATCAACCTGGCCAAATC